>NC_041397.2:150350203-150362703 GCF_900747795.2 Erpetoichthys calabaricus
AATGAAAACAGTTTACATTTACCTCTTTAATAAAAGGCGAGCTTTTAAGCCTGAGAAATCACCCCGTAAATGCACACGTTTAATTGCACATGTGTTAATATGTATACTTACACAGTATTAAAAGACACTCAACAATTAACGTTATTTACCTTTGTTCCCGCGTTTGATAAAAGGCGAGCTTTTAAGCCTGAGAAATCACCCCGTAAATGCACACGTTTAATTGCACATGTGTTAATATGTATGCTTACACAGTATTAAAAGACACTCAAAAATTAACGTCATTTACCTTCGTTTGACTCATGCTGTAAATCTCTTCCTTGTTTTTAGTTCACGTGATTACGTAGGAGGCGTGATGACGCGATACGTGACTCCGCCTCCTCCATTAGAGTATATGGACAAAAAACAGGTTCCAGTTATGACCATTACACGTAGAATTTCGAAATGAAACCTGCCTAATTTTTGTAAGTAAGCTGTAAGGAATGAGCCTGCCAAATTTCAGCCTTCTACCTACATGAGAAGTTGGAGAATTAGTGATGAGTCAGTCAGTGAGGGCTTTGCCTTTTATTAGTATAGATGCATATCTCCATATATATATATATATATATATATATATATATATATATATATATCTCCATATATATATATATTATATATATATATATATATATCGAAATCCCCGCGCTTTGCAGCGGCGAAGTACTACTTTTAAATTTTTATTAAGAAGAAAAGAAAACCTTTTTAAACTGAGGGAAAATATACCAATAACAGTTTGTTAAGGATCTGTTTTTTTTGTGAAGCTGTCTTTACACAGCTTCTCCGCTGTTTTATAAACAAACGCCATATAAGTCCGTCCTTTCAGCTTGCTTCGCGGTTCTGTAGTGGTTTATTGTTCGTCTATTACGATTGTTTTTTATAAACGAACGCCTTATAAGGCCATCCTTTTTCCTTGCTTTGCCAAGGTAGCAGCCTTTTTATTTAATGCACGGGTTCTCCGTTGTTTCATTGTTCGTTTATTACGATTGTTATAGTTGTCTTTGCATACCACGTTGTCAGTTGAGCACTCCAGTTGGAATATGACCAAGCCGTGGAAGCTTACTGTTGAGAATGCAACGTATAGTTGTACAGGAGAAAAATGGCAATCTTTTGTAGGTCTATGAACTTAATTTATGCCTGTATGCATCAGTCACTTCATATTCTTTTCGTACCTTATTAATTGTGTAATGTGTTTTTTGAACAGGTTTGATTCATCGAAGTGATCACTCGTGCTGTGTTCAGTCAGTCACTCGCTCGTTTTTTATTGTTTCGCTGCCTTCTCAATTGTGTAATGAATGTTTTCTTCAGCGCTTTTTGTGGCTGTTCCTTGTTTTCAGTTCACGTGATTACGTAGGAGGCGTGATGACGCGATACGCGACTCTGCCTCCCATGGCCATCGAGCTGCACTCCATTACAGTATATGGACAAAAAAGAGGTTCCAGTTATGACCATTACGTGTACAATTTCGAAATGAAACCTGCCTAACTTTTGTAAGTAAGCTGTAAGGAATGATCCTGCCAAATTTCAGCCTTCCACCTACACGGGAAGTTGGAGAATTAGTGATGAGTGAGTGAGTGAGTGAGTCAGTGAGGGCTTTGCCTTTTATTAGTATAGATACCGAATTTCTTTGTCTAAACCACTGTTACTTTACCATGTTTCGGAAACCAACATTACAGACTATGGAATTCTTTATAATGAAGCTTACACTATCACAAAATGAATTATACGATGATTATACAACAAAATACAAAATGAATGTTTATCTAAAATTCTTTTCACAGCACAATTATGTGCCATTCCTTAATAACCATTGCAATTTAACTCACTTCACCAGACAACAATATTAGAAAGTGTGTATTGCTGTTTTGTAACAAAAATAAAGGCAGAAGTGGGGAATTAACTTGAATTTCTGGCAACAAAGAGGAGAAATTTATCCAATAAGCTGTCAAATCAAGCATATCACCGTGATAACTGTACATGACTTCAGAAAAGAGAGACCCACATTTGTAAGAAGAGAGCAACTTGGTAGGCCAGTGTGGAAGCACAAGCCTTGTCACAGGGTACTAAACTCTGTGTGAGGACTGGGGTCTTTGGAACAGCCAGGTATGTACCAACATAAACAACTGAAACTTAAGGTTTTTGAAGATGCATAAACAGGAACTCTGTAGAGGTTTATTTTTCTCCAGGAATGCTGTTAAATGGAGTTCTTTTTTATTTTCCTTCACTGTCATGTCTCAATTAAAAATGTTAATGGTACTTAATTTTGGCAGTATTGTCTACCTTTAATTACTGATGTGAGTATTAATGCATGCACATTTTGTAAGGCTTAGTTTTTTACGTTGTCACACACATGCGCATAGGAAACAGCTAAAGGGCCTACAGAATAGTAGTTATACACCAGACCAGAGGGCGGCGGAGTGTGCTAACTGTCTCTCTCAGTCTCTTGCAGACCATTCTCGGGAAATCCTACTTGGTTCCAGCGCCGACAATGACGTCACTTCCGGCCAAGAAAACACCACTTCCTGTTCTGGTACAGATGATGATGCCACTTCCGGTCAGGAAGATGTCCCTTCCGATCATGAAGACATCACTTCTGGTTCCGGTGCCAATGACGTCATTTCTCGTTTGATCAGTTAAAACCACCATCTTGTCTCCATGCAATCAGTTCTGTTCTGGACTCTGTTCTATGCACATTGTGCTGCTTCTAAATCTAACTTTTGCAGCTGGAAAAAACAATATACGGGTGGCTGCCCCAAATCTTTATGATGTCTTTGACTCTTTCTTATGACAATGTTTATTGTATTTTATTATAATTACAATACTTTCTAACCAGGCTAATCAATTCTAGGACCAAGATGGGGTCTGGGGCCAACAAGACACTGGTCACAATTTAGGAAACACTCCTGGACATCACAGTGCCCATTCTTACTGCTCTAAATCTATACTTATTGAAGAGAATACAAGCATAAACTAATTTAATCTAAATTTAAGAGTGAGTTTGGAAGGGGAAGACAGGAGTCCAGCACACTCTGGCCAAGCTGTTATGGAGCAGTGTATGGTAATTTCTTTAATGAAATTAGCAGCCTGGAGACTCTTTATAGTGTATGTAAAGGCTCGTATGTGCAAGGATGGCACTGAAAAATAAAGTAATTTTTAGACTGATATCTTTGCAGCATAAGAATTCTCACTCCTAACCTCAGAGGAGAGTGCAGGGCTAGGTAAAAATTCACTCTGGAAAGAAATTGGAGATAAGAAATGGTGTATGTGGAAATACTTTAGATATACATCAGGTATAAATATATATATATATATATACTGCGGTGGTTTGGCACCCTGCCCGGGATTGGTTCCTGCCTTGTGCCCTGTGTTGGCTGGGATTGGCTCCAGCAGACACCCGTGACCCCGTGAGCGGGTTGGAAAATGGATGGATGGATATATATATCAGTATATATATACAGTAATCCCTCCTCGATCGCGGGGGTTGCGTTCCAGAACCCCCTGCGAAAGGTGAAAATCCGCGAAGTAGAAACCATATGTTTATATGGTTATTTTTATATGTCATGCTTGGGTCACAGATTTGCACAGAAACACAGGAGGTTTGTAGAGAGACAGGAACTTTATTCAAACACTGCAAACAAAACATTTGTCTCTTTTTCAAAAGTTTAAACTGTGCTCTATGACAAGACAGAGATGACAGTTCCGTCTCACAGTTAAAAGAATGCAAACATATCTTCCTCTTCAAAGGAGTGTGCGTAAGGAGCAGAGAATGTCAGAGAGAGAGAGAGAGAGAGAAAAAAGCAAACAATCAAAAATCAATAGGGCTGTTTGGCTTTTAAGTATGCGAAGCACCGCTGGACAAAGCAGCTGCAAGAAAGAGAGCAATGTGAAGTGTGCGAACAGCCCCTCTGCTCACACCCCCTCCGTCAGGAGCAGAGAATGTCAGAGAGAGTGAGAGAGACAGAGAAAAACAAACAATAAAAAATCAATACATGCTGTTCAAGCTTTTAAGTATGCGAAGCACCGTGCGGGAAGCATGTCGCTTGACAAAGCAGCTGCACAGAAGGGAGCAATGTGAAGATAATCTTTCAGCATTTTTAGACGAGCATTCGTATCGTCTAGGGGTGCGAACAGCCCCCCTGCTCACACCCCCTCCGTCAGGAGCAGAGAATGTCAGAGCAAGAGAGAGAGAAAAGTAAACAATCAAAAATCAATACGTGCTGTTTGATCTTTTAAGTATGCAAAGCACCGTGCAGGAAGCATTTCGCTTGACAAAGCAGCCACATGTAAGCCCAGCAAGGATGGCAGCAATGTGAAGGTAATCTTTCAGCATTTTTTGAGGAGCGGCCATATCCTCTAGGGGTGTGAACAGCCCCTGTGCTCACAATATATTTGAGGAGTTTTATTTAATACGTAATATGTGCTCTGGTTGGGTAGCTTCTCAGCCATCTGCCAATAGCATCCCTTGTATGAAATCAACTGGGCAAACCAACTGAGGAAGCATGTACCAGAAATTAAAAGACCCATTGTCTGCAGAAATCCGTGAACCAGCAAAAAATCTGCGATATATATTTAAATATGCTTACATATAAAATCCGCGATAGAGTGAAGCCGCGAAAGTCGAAGCACGATATAGCGAGGGATTACTGTATATATATTATATATATATATATATATATATATATATATATATATATATATATATACACAGTACAAATATATATATATATACAGTTTGTTTGTTTGGCCCGACCCAACACAGATTGACACAGGAGGCACGTGTAACCCCACAGGCAATACACAGTCCCATTCACAGCACACAACCCAATCACAACACACAAAGCACTCCTTTCTCCTACCATCACTCCTCCCAGGCAACCTTGTCCTCTTCCACCCAACTCTGGACCTGAGTGGTGGCCGCAGGCTCCTTTTATTGGGTACCCACCTGCACTTCCGGGTGTGGCAAAACCAGTGCCCAAAAAGGGCCAGCCGCTCCTGCTGCAGCACCCCCTGGCGGCGCATGCGGAACCCAACAGGGCTGTGGTGAACTCCATCCCCCATGGAGCCCTGTGGGAGGCTGAGGCACCGCTCCAACCCAGTGGGGCGGCCATCCAGCGTCCAGGGGGAGATTTTGTACTGTCCAGGGCTGCTCCCCCTGAATATATAGTGAAGGGATGGCCCGGCCGGGCATGGGGGGGCATGCCCAGAGGGGGTGGGCTGTCTATTGGTCTGGAACCCCTGCAGATTTTATTTTTTTTCTCCAGCCGTCTGGAGTTTTTCTGTTTTTTTCCGTCCTCCCTGGCCATGGGACCTTACTCTTATTCTATGCTGATTAGTGTTGTCTTATTTTAATTCTTACTTTGTCTTTTTTTCTCTTTCTTCATCATGTAAAGCACTTTGAGCTACATTATTTGTATGAAAATATGCTATATAAGTAAATGTTGTTGTTGTTATATATATATATGACGCCCCTTCTACATATGTTCCGGGGGAGCAACCATGGGCATCACAGTACCTCCCCCAGGATGCTTGGTGGCCGCCTCCCTGGCTGACGATGGTGCCTCAGTTTCCCGCAGGGCTCCATGGGAGGTGGAGTCCTCCACAGCCCAGTTGGGAACTGGGGTGGCCACCAGATGGTGCTGCGTGGATTCCCCAGCTGGACAAATCTTCAGCCCCACCCGGCAGTGCAATTGGTACCAGGTGGTCAAGCACCTAGAACATTTCCGGGTGGGCTATAAAAGGGGCCAGCCACCACCACTCAGTGGCCAGAGTCGGGAGGAGAAGACAAAGCTTGCTGAGGAGCAGTGGTGGTGGTGGTGGAAGAGAAAGAAGTGCTTAGTGTTTGGGACCGTGTTGTGGCTGGAGGAATTACGGGAAAGATGTGCCCTCCAGCTGAAGAAAAATAAAAGTTCTTTGTTTATTTTACACGTGCCTCCCGTGTCCAATCTGTGTCGGGTTGGGTGCAATATACCGCCTTTCTTACACAAATTTTAAACAGGTCCCGGCCCAAATGGACAGACCGGAATCCTGCCAACTACGCCAGTGTAAGAGGCTGCCACCAAGCGTCCTGGGGAAAGGTACTAAGACGCCCATGGTTGCTCCCCCAGAATATATGTAGAAGGGGCCTCCCGGCTGGGCATGGGACCCAGCTGCCCACCACAATATATATATATATATATATATATATATATATATATATATATATATATATGTATGTATATATATATATGTATATATATATATTTATATATCAGGTATATTCATTAGTTTGTAGTTTTTAATTTTATGAATATTCTGTCAAATGTGAAGGTGTTTCTGGAGTGGTAAAATTCTAGATAATTATACAGAGTCTTTCTGCATGTGTGTATCTCTGTTGCTAGTAGACCTCTGTGAGGCTCTACCCTTTTCTTGTGCCACCTTTCCTTTTCTGAATTTCTTATCAAACTATAGCATTGCTGCAGCAAACAAATTTATTAAACTGAAATATACAGTATAATCATAATCAATTCTAATCAATAATCATAAGAATATTTCTAGGAGGCAGCACAGTGGCGCAGTGGGTAGTGCTGCTGCCTCGTAGTTAGGAGACCTGGGTTCGCTTCCCAGGTTCTCCCTGTGCGGAGTTTGCATGTTCTCCCCGTGTCTGTATGGGTTTCCTCTGGGTGCTCCGGTTTCCTCCCACAATCCAAAGACATGCAGGTTAGGTGCATTGGCAATTCTAAATTGTCCCTAGTGTGTGCTTGGTGTGTGTGTGCCCTGCGGTGGGCTGGCGCCCTGCCCGGGATTTGTTTCCTGCCTTGCACCCTGTGTTGGCTGGGATTGGCTCCAGCAGAACCCCGTGACCCTGTAGTTAGGATATGTCGAGTTGGATAATGGATGGATATTTCTAGGTCTCATTTAAATTTTATTTCAAATCACTTGATAACCTCTAAACACCCTTACAGAGATAAATTGTATTGGTAATGTATAGTTTTCTTTTCTAATTTATAAATATTTTCACCTTCTTGTTATCAATACTCTTGCAATGAATTTTTTAGCAAATAAACATCCTTCCCTGAGAATGAGGAAGCAACTATGTAAAAAACAGACTGTTATTACAAAAGAAAGTCTCTGAAGATTTGACGTATGCCAAATTTTACATGATCAAAACATTTATTCATCATCTTTTATAATTGTTTTACATTTGGCTGCCATCTTTTTTTCAAGGTGATGTACAACTTTCTACAGGTGTATTTTTACAGTTGGAGCACAGATGTATTAAGTTACATACTCACAGGTACAGAGAGTCTCATGCAGGAACTAAAAATGTAACCTTGTAGATTAAATACCAATGCCTTGGACTATCTTCCTTAAATGTATTAATATACAGTACATGATGGCCTATACACTGCAGGTCAAAAGATTTAGAACATCTCAGACAGAGGATTTTTAAGTTTTAAATTGCTTGTTTCGACTTGCAAAGCTTAATTTACTTTAAATTGCTGCAGAACATCTGTAGGTTATAACCTACTGTATTAGTTGTTCCCTGAAGAAGGCCCATTTGTAATATTCTTAAATTTCCTTTTTTCAATTTTTGCTAACCTAAACTTTAAATTTAAACCTCTGGCACTTTACTGCTTTTTTCACCATTTTAGGTCATTTATTGCATTTCAGCTGATTAAATGTGAAGAAAAACAGGAAAAACTGAGATGTTCCAAAAGTTTTGAACGGCAGTGTAAAGGTTAGTCCCTGTAGAACTTTTAGATGTGGGTTTTGAATAAACAGACTGGAGAGACTAAATTAAGAGAACAGAACTACACACCGAACAAGGAAAAAAATGGTAGAACACAAAAATGAATATGTCTTACACAAAGAAATTAAAAACTTCAGCATCACTAGAAACACATTAGCAATATTAAACAGAGCCCCTTCAAAATGAAGGGAGAGAGTAGAAATAATCAATTTCTAAAATATATTTTATTGACAAATTTTCAAACTTAGTGTAAGAGCAATTTCTTAGTTGGGTTATGCTAAATTGATAGAAGTATTTTCCTAATTATGTTAAAACATTTGCCTATGTATTAGTGGATCAATGGAAGGTTTTATTATAACCCATACAAGCTAAATTCTAAAATTCCTCAAGACTAGTTCAGTATATGATCTGTCTTGCAGTTGGGCAAAAAATTTCAAACCGTGCTGAATGTATTAAATTGAAGCCTATGTAAGTTCATCATAGATAAATATTACAATTTTAAGTATAGAAAGTAACTGATGTTAAACATGAGAAAGCTAAGACTGTAATGAAACAGAGAAGAAAAGTTTTTTTCCCTTTTTGCTTTTTATCCTGTGTGTGTAACAACTTTTACTACATTTTTGTGATTTGTTCTTTTTTAAATTTTCACTTAACTTTTTTAAAACTAACTTTGTTGGACTGTGGAATTTCTTTTGTTATGCATTTGACTCATGCTGAATAATACCTTGCCAACACAGTAGCTACTCGATTTTGGGAACCGGGAAATGATGCAGCTATACTTAGTATCTATAACAAGTTCAAATTGTAGGCAATTTCTATTTTCACATAGATACCAGTGTGACCCTAAAGCAGGAGAATTTACCAAGAATGTCAGCCAGCCTACACATAAGGGAGGATCCATTCTGGATTTAGTCATTTCAAAGGGACTAAAATTGACATGAGACAGGTCCTTGATATCAGTACATCTGACCATTTCTGCATTTTGTATGATGTAAAAACTAGAACTACAGAGCAGCATATAGTTAAAAAATATTATTTTGATCACACAGCAGCCTCTAGGTTTACTAATATTTTGAATGTAGAACTGCCCTAATACAGTAAGCAATGTACCAGTATGGTAGAAGATTTAAATGCTAAGGTGAGAGCTGCAGTTGACTTAGTGTGCCCTGAAAAGATTACATTATTAAGGAACCCACCAACATGAAAATACCTTGGAACACTCAAAGTGTCTGAACTAAAGAAAAAAAACACCAGAGAGCTGAGCATAAATAGAGGAAAACAACAGTAACCATCCACTATGAAATATTGAAGTTACATACTGTATAACTGAATATAATAAATAGGGTCAGCAAAAATGGAAATAAGAATGGTATTAGAAATTAACTTGATCCCTTAGCATTAAAAGAGATAAAAGAATTTATGTGTAATCATGAACTATGACCTACATTTAAAATCTCACACTAACCATATTATTGGGACTACATTTTTTCACTTAAGGAACATTGCAAAAATTAGACCTCTTATTGCACTGCAAGATGCTGAGAAATTAATTCATGCTTTTGTATTTAGTCAACTAGATTACTGTAATTCACACCTAAGAACTGCCTAAGAAAATCATCAATCGGTTGCAATTAGTTTGGAATGCAGCAGCAAAAATCTTAACCTTAAAAAGAATATCTGAGCACATTTCTCAAGTTTAGCTTTGTTACATTGATTGCCTGTATCCTTTAAAACTGAATTTAAAATACTACTAATGGTATATAGACCCTTAAATAATCTTGCTCCTTCCTATATTTTGGAATGCTTGTCCCCCTACATTCCAAGTCGTAACCTTAGATGTTCTAATAGTATTCTGCTTATGTTGTTGTTATGCACCAAAAACCTGGAATACTTTACCAATAGAGATTCATTAGGCTAATACTATGGAACATATATAAAAAAAATTCTTAAAAAACTTTTTTAGAATTTGCCTTTTTAATGGATACATTTTAGTTGTGCTACTAATAGACTATAAATGCATAAAATTATCATATTCCTCTGGGACTGGCAATCATTACTAATCTGTACTTTGCTTTCTTTTTCAGTTTCTCTGTGGTGGCGTTTTGTGCCACCACCACCTGACAGAGGCACTACGCAGCCACCTATGATGCTCAAATGAAGGGTGGTGCCCCCTCTGTCCATGTGACCTACTGCATCAAATCCTCTGGGACAAAGCCTGGAAACAATAAGGAATGATTTAAGAACTAAATCATTTATGTTTTATGTTTATTTATGTTAGGTAAAATGCCCAGTGCGGGTTAGGCAGTCTTCTGGTCTTGGAACCCCTGCAGATTTTCTTTTTTTTCTCCAGCTTAACTAGGGTTTTACTGCCCCCCTGTCCATCTGACCTTATCATTGTACTAACCTTTAGAATTATGTACTATATTATACAGTATATAAGGACTCTACTTTTCTACTAATTTTATATAAATGTCATGTAAGCTCGTATTGATTTATTTTTTATTAGTTATCCATTATTATTCTTGCCTAATTTAACTTGTTTTTAGTTTCTTGTAACTATTTTTGACATCTTGTAATACACTTTGAGCTACATTTTTGTATGAAAGTGTGCTACAGAAGTTAATGTTATTGTTGTATTAATTCAAATTTATTTAGTTTAAAGTGCTTGTAATAGAACAGATAAAACCACCAAAAGAGTCAGATTTCACCACTGGTTAACAAACATGTATAGCAACAGCAAAAGAAAACAAACCATGCATTGTTTGTTTGAACAGACATGAAAGGCAGAGATCAGTGTCCTGACCCTGTAAAATCAGTGTTTGGCAAGATCAAAGGTTGGCTGAAGACAAGAGTGCAAAGTGTAAAATAGGGACAGTGACCACATAAACAGTAGAATATAAGGAGGAAGGATAGGAGAGTTGCAGGCTTAATGTTGTCAGGGAAAGAAAGCAGAGGGGGTGATCAGTAGATTAAGAAGCTCTACTGTGGAATCACATAAAGACATTAAGATCCAGCTACCCAACACTAAGAAACTTATCACATTATGCACAGAGGTAACAGATTTAAAATCCTAAATGCTGGGTTCAGTGAGTGCCGAGGAAATTAAAATAAACCTAGCACCAGACTGCAGTGATAATATAGTGGTACCATGTGCAGACCCACAACAGGGTAAGTTAGGGACGACAGAAGGAGAGTATTGAAGGCTATATCCAGTGGCAGCCTCAAGAAAACACTTAATGTGGAGGTGGCATTTAGAACAGAAGTAGTAAACATCAAGCATCTGAAATGGTTCTAACTGCTGCCTTTCAGTACCTATGATGTCCATCACATAATGGCCACAACATTAAGGCATGTCCATCACAAAACACCCTATGATATCTGTCTCAGCATGTCAATTGTCATCATTTTCATTGATTTTAATGAATTTTATTTCAAGAAGGTACAATGAAGCAGAAAAAAAAACTGGAGAGCTTATACAACAAATAACTTCAAAATCAACCTACAAAAAGGAGAATTAAATAAATAAATACATATATAAAACCTAACAAAATGAAAACTCGACCCTCACCTGACAGAAAGAGAGAGCCAAGAGCAGAGAAAAAAAAGAAAAAAATTTTTTCCCCCTATATGAATTCTTATTCTAAAATTTTCCATGTTTTAAAAAAGGTTCGGACAGTTCCTCTACACAATAATTTGTTTTTCTCTAATTTCAAAAAATATGATGTCAGTTACCTACTGAGGTATAAAAGTTTAGGATTCTTCCAGTTTAAGCAAGATAAGTCTATGCGCTAGTAGTTTGTATCAATATAATAAACAATATTGCTGTTTATGGGTCAAGAGTGATTGTCACACCAATGCTGTCTGATATTTTTTGTCCAAAATTATGTTAATTTGGTGCATTCCCAAAATATGTGGCATAGTGATGCTAGAGCTACATTTCAATATTCGCGAGTTGAATCTTTCCCTGGATACATTTTGGACAATTTTAAATGAGATAAGTGTGATCTATGAAAACTTTTTAGTTGAATTATTGAGTCATCCGTGTCTGAGTTTGAATGAATCGAGGCCTTTGAATATTTTACTACTGAGGTACGAATTGTACTAGTGTGTGATGAAGATGTCAGTTTAATTGCCATGTAAGGCACATCCTAATGATAAACAGTCTTAGAAAGTTTCCAGAGTTAACCAATAAACAGGTCTATTTGTGTTGCGTATTATTACAAGGTTTTGTGGAATATTCAATTCTAATAAGTCAAGTTATTAAGTAGTCAATTGGGTTTTTTTTAAATGTATTATAATTATATATTATAATTATTTTTTATAAGTGACCATTATTAGGTATAATTGACTGTAGCTAAGTGTAACAGACTGTAATAAAGTATCATTGACTGCAACTGAGTAATTATGTTTGTTGGAACATCATTTAACATACAGTATGTCCTGTATATCACATATCCCTTTCTAGTTCAATTTGTAGAAGTAAAACCTATCTGTAATACATTACTTTAGACACCAAAGTGTACTTCAGAAAGATAATGAAGAGAGACTGAGACAATATAAAGTCATGTGACACAAAGTTAATGTTGGAGAAATTAGAGGAACACATCGAAGAAAATAGATCCAAAACTGAAAATGCTTGCCGACCAGATTAATGATGTTACAGATCAGCTGAATGACATTAACCAGGCATTCACGGCTCGAGTTGAAACAGCGGAATTGGCATCTAACGCCGATGAAA
>NC_041397.2:150367703-150397703 GCF_900747795.2 Erpetoichthys calabaricus
TCGCTGTTTGTGGCTCCTCCTTCATTTGTCCCTACTGCGTTCACAGTCTTTTCACGTGATTACGTGGGAGGCGTGATGACGTGACACTCAACTCCTCCTCCCACGGCCATCGAGCTGCCGTCCATTACAGTATATTGTGAAAAAGAGGTTCCAGTTATGACCATTACGCGTTGAATTTCGAAATGAAACCTGCCTAACTTTTGTAAGTAAGCTGTAAGGAATGAGCATGCCAAATTTCAGCCTTCCACCTACACGGGAAGTTGGAGAATTAGTGATGAGTGAGTCAGTCAGTCAGTGAGTGAGTGAATCAGTCAGTGAGGGCTTTGCCTTTTATTATAATAGATTACAGTTATAGACGTGAGTGTGGAAGTGTGGAAGTAATTAAAGTAGGGCTGGGGTTTTTTTTCTTTTTTTTTTACTACCTTAAAGTAGACTGCTTAACATCATACTCTTGGTTTATTGCTATTTCTACTATTTCTACTATTACATTATACTATTACATTAGGATTTACTATGTTTATCCTAGACTACTTTTTAAAATCATTCCCAGGGTTCTTTCTTTTATTATCTTAATATCTTAAAATTGCTGAAGATTATTTTAAGCTTAAAGACTGTTAATGATTATATTTTCGGCAGATAGTATTTAGAATTCTGCTGCAATAGATATCTCTTTGTTTTAATTTTCTAACGCCGCTGCGGGGTTTGTTTTGTTTTAGATGTGCTCTGTCTCTTTGTATGTCAGAGGACCGGGACTGCGCAAAGTGGGATCAAGCCTCAAGTGGGGAGGCAAAATGGTGGGTTGGGGGATAAAGGGGGGGAGAGAAGGAGAGCAGGCTATATCTAATCTATTCTTCTAATCCTTATAACTATAAATATCAATGCAACAATAGGCTAAAATGCAATAACTCATGGGGAATTTTGAAATTAAGATTAAAACTGCCTCACTACCACTTAAGACTATATAATGACATTAAAAACTCAGAATCAATGTCTCCATGATGGAACAGTTAACTTTGTGAGCTGGAATGTTAAAGGCCTGAATCATGAATTAAAGAGAAAGAAAGTATGCTCTCACCTAACAGGCTTAAACGCTAAAATAGTATTTTTACAGGAGATCCACTTACTAAGCAAGGATCAGTTCAGACTACAAAAAGACTGGACTGGCCAAATGTTCCATTCTAGCTTTATAAAGAAAACTAGAGGGGTGTGAATTCTCATACACAGAACAGTTCCATTTGTAGCATCAGACGTAGTATCGGACCCTAAAGGGAGATATGTGATGGTCATGGGCAACTTATTTAACAGTAAAATGATTTTTATAAATGTTTATTCACCCAATGTCGACGATAAGGAATTCATGCAAAATGTATTTGCATCCATTCCCAATGTGAACACTCATAAAATTATAATGGCTGGGGACTTTAATTGTGTTTTAAACCCACTCTTAGATAGGACTCCTGTGACAGGGGGGGACGACATCTAACACTGCAAAGACAATTAAACAGTTTTTAAATGACCACAACTTATCAGACCCCTGGAGGTTTCTTAACCCAAACTCAAGAACATATTCGTTCTACTCACCAGTGCATTATGGCTACTCAAGAATTGATTATTTTTTTATAGATAATAATTTCCTGCCTATGATTAAATCGTGCAAATACGACACAATTGTTATCTCCGACCATGCCCCTCTAGTCTTGGAGCTAAAATCATTAAGCTCCTCACACTCACCTCGCAGATGGCATCTTAACCCTCTTCTATTGGCAGACGAGAACTGCACAGAATTTATATCCAAACAAATCAGCTTCTTCCTAGAGACAAACACGCCCACAGAGGTTTCTGCAGGAACACTCTGGGAAAACTCTAAAGGCCCTTCTTAAGAGGACAGATTATTTCATATCTTTTCCCACAGAAATAAATTAGAAACCAAGAAAGTGTCAGACCTAAGAAGCGAAATTACTAGAATAGATGAAGAACAAGCCAGGCGTCCAAGTGAAGCCCTTCACAGGAAAAGGCAGGCCCTGCATACAGAACTTAACATCTTAATAACTAAAGAAACTGAACAACTTATTTATAAGTCAAGACATCATTACTATGAACACGAAGAAAAAGCTAATAAGCTTTTAGCTCAACAAATTCAAGAAATTCGCAATGCAATACCAGTAATCACCAACACAAATGGAGAAAAAATTATTGACCATAAAAATATAATGCACACATTTAGAGATTATTATAAATCCTTATATTCTACTGAGTTCAAAGAAGACAACACACAATCTAATGCATTTCTGGATACATTACAGACACCACAAATAGATGCTTTAAGTGCTGAGGAACTGGATAAACCTCTGACGCTAACAGAAATTCTAGATGCTATAAAGTCACTTCAAAGCGGGAAATCAGCAGGCCCTGATGGTTACCCCGTAGAATTTTATAAGAAATTCTCCACTCAGCTAGCTCCCCTCTTATTGGCAACATTTACAGAAGCTAGAGACAACCAAATATTACCTCAAACATTTAATCAAGCATTAATTACTGTCTTTCCTAAACAAAATAAGGACTTGTTACAATGTGCATCATACAGACCAATTTCACTCCTGAATAATGATGTTAAGATACTCTCAAAAATTCTAGCTAGAAGGATGGAGAAAGTGCTGCCCTCGGTACTATCACAGGATCAAACTGGATTTATTAAAGGCAGACACCTATCTTCCAAATTTCCGACGCTTGTTTAATGTTATATATTCACCAGCAAAATCAAACACCCCAGAGATATTACTATCATTAGACGAAGAAAAAGCATTTGATATGATTGAATGGAGCTAACTTTTCACTGCATTGGAGAAATTTGGGTTTGGCCCGAATATTTGTGCATGGATCAAACTACTTTATACCAATCCAGAAGCTTCAGTTTGTATTAACAACATTTGCTCAGACTACTTTAAGCTAGAATGTGGTACCAGACAAGGATGTCCCTTGTCACCACTGCTGTTTGCAATCGCCATTGAACCACTGGCGGTTCACTGTCGAAATTCTTATCAGATAAAGGGGATTATCAGAGAAGGACTGGAACAGAAAATTTCTCTATATGCAGATGATATGGTTTTATATATATCAGACCCAGAAAACACTGTGCCTGCAGTTCTAACAGCACTAACAGAATTTCAAAAGATATCCGATCTCAGAATTAATCTGAATAAAAGTATACTCTTTCCAGTGAATTCACAAGCAAATAATATTAGATTGGACACCCTACTTTTTACCATAGCAGATCAGTTTAAATACCTAGGGGTAAATATCACAAGTAAACATAAAGCTCTTTATCAACAAAATTTTGCCGTCTGTATGGAAAAAATTAAACAAGACTTGCATAGATGGTCAACCCTTCATCTCACTCTAGCCGGAAGAATTAACGTTGTTAAGATGAATATTCTTCCTAAACTTCTTTTTTTATTTCAAAACATTCCAATATATATCAATAAATCATTTTTTAAGCAATTAGATTCAACAATAACCTCATTCATTTGGAACTCAAAATACCCATGTATCTAAAGAGCGACTCTACAAAGACCTCAGGCAAAAGGTGGCATGGCTTTACCTAATTTTCAGTTTTATTACTGGGCAGCAAACATACAAGCCATAAAAACCTGGACACAAATAAATGAACATACACAGGCTTGGTCCGCAATAGAAGTAAAATCCTGTAGCACTTCTTTATACTCCCTGCTCTGCGCTCCAATAAATGCAAGTTAACGCAAATATACTAATAACCCAATTGTGCTTTACTCACTCAGAATATGGAACCAACTTAGAAAGCATTTTAAGATGGAAAATCTTTTATCCGCGGCACCTCTGCAAGAGAACCACCTCTTTCAACCCTCACAAACATATCCAGTTTTTAATACCTGGAAAAGTTTTGGGATTAAAATGCTCAGAGATTTATATATAGACAACATATTTGCATCTTTTGAACAATTACGTTCCAAATTCAACCTTCCAGCTTCACATTTCTTTCACTATCTTCAAATTAGAAATTTTGTTAAACAGAAACTGCCCGATTTTCCTCACCTCGTACCCTCCACCATGCTGGAAAAAATACTGCTCAATTTCGAGGAATTAAACACCATTTCCGCATTATATAAAATCTTATTAGAGTCCCTACCTTTCAAAGACCCAAGAGGACACTGGGAAGAAGATCTCTTAATCAATATATCAGAAAAGGAATGGAAGGTAGCAAAGCAGAGAATTCACTTGAGCTCCATATGCGCAAAGCATAGAATTATTCAACTAAAATTATATATTGAGCTCATCTGTCTCGCTTAAAACTGTCCAAAATGTTTCCAGGGCAAGATCCAACCTGCGAACGCTGCAACCAAGCTCCTGCCTCACTGGGTCACATGTTTTGGGCCTGCACTAAACTAACATCATTTTGGGACCAAAATTTTTAGATAGATAGATAGATAGATAAGTGCCTTTCAGACAGCCTTGGGGTCACAATCCCTCCTAACCCATTAACAGCTGTGTTCGGTGTTCTTCCAGACGGACTTGAAGTGGAGAAGGACAAGCAAACGGTGATCGCATTCACTACACTTTTGGCACGCAGACTTATTTTGTTAAATTGGAAGAATCCTAACTCTCCTCTGATAAGTCAGTGGGAAACCGATGTTTTATATTATTTGAAATTGGAAAAAATCAAATTCTCAGTTAGAGGATCTGTACAGAATTTTTCAAAACCTGATAGGATCTAATCAATATTATTTTAGAATAAGAGAACTAACTATTACCGCATTTATTTTCCTTCTCCATTTTTTTATATACCTATATATATTTCTACCTTTCTTTTGTTTATTGTTGCCTTATTAAAAAGCCCTAAGCAATTCTCCTTTGGCTAAGCTCTCCTTCTCAGGGGTGGGGTTTGATTTGTCTTCAATTTTTCTTTTTTTTTGTTATAAATTGATCTATTTGTATGGAATGATTACAATAAAATTAATAAATAAAATCTAAAAAAATAAAGAAGAAATTACATGAATGATTTAATCATAACAGTCAGTTCCAAAAATAAAAATACCTTATTAATGAGAGAGATTAGTGGAGAATGGTCAGAATTTTTCAAGATGAAAGAAAGGCCACAAATTTTTAAGTGGTAACTTTTTACCACAGCAGTGTGTTGAGCAGCTCTGAGTGCACAGCAAATGCATTGCACGTTGAAGAGGATTATGTACAACAGTATAGAATTGTAGCTTTGTTAGCTAAGAACAGTAACATTAGGCTTGGTCAACAAAACTAGATTATTGAAGATTAGAAAATACATCTTGTTTGATGAATCTCAATTTCTAATGCAAAATGCAGATGAGTCAGAATTTTGGGGTAAACAGCATAAATCCATGGATCCAGTTTGGCATGTATACTGTTTGATGAAAGTGTTTTCTTGTTGTACATTAGGTCTCATAATACTAATTGACTGTCATTTGATTTCCACTACATATATACCATACTGCTGGTGCTAACTATATGCATGCCTTTATGGCTGCATTCTACTTTTTGAATTGATATTTTCAGTAGCATAAAGTATCACAAAGCAAGTATAATCTCAATTTGGTTCATGAACATGATAGTGGTTTCAGTTAGGTCTCATAATACTAATTGACTGTCCATTTGATTTCCACTACATATATAGCGTACTGCTGGTGCTAACTATATGCATGCCTTTACGGCTGCATTCTACTTTTTGAATTGATATTTCCAGTAGCATAAAGTATCACAAAGCAAGTATAATCTCAATTTGGTTTCATGAACATGATAGTGGTTTCAGCTTGCTCCAAACACCTGCACAATCCCCAGAATTTAATCCAATAAAGTCCCTTTGAGAAGAGATGAGGCAATAGATTTTCAACATTCACAGAATTTATGTGGTCTAAGAATCTACAAGAACTTTATGATTCTGTTGAAGCAACCATACAGAATATTTTATGACCTTGCTGCTCCCATGCCTCCAAGAATTCTGAGCACTCAAGGAAGAGCCTATCCAGTACCTGGTAAGTGTAGTTAATAAAGTGGACACCAAGTGCTTGTATACTGTCAGTATACAAAACTCTGAACTTTCCAACACCAGGCATATTCTAATATTGTATACTCTGTGAGTTCAGAGCAATAGTTCAGCCTTCAGCTGCCTCCATTTCTGGTACCCATAAATAAGTGTTGAATCTACCTGAGTTCCCGACTCGAATCCTGGGTTGGTGTATCTGGCTTAGCCCTCGACTGGTTCAGGTCATATTTCTGCAACAGGACTCTTAGAGTTATGCTAGATGATTTTTCATCTGAATCAGTCCCACTCCCATGTGGTGTCCCCCAGGGTTCCATTTTGGGGCCACTACTTTTTTCAATTTACATCCTGCCTTTAGGTGCAATTTTTAGAAAACATGCAATTTCGTATCACC
This sequence comes from Erpetoichthys calabaricus, assembly GCF_900747795.2. Classification (NCBI taxonomy): domain Eukaryota; kingdom Metazoa; phylum Chordata; class Cladistia; order Polypteriformes; family Polypteridae; genus Erpetoichthys; species Erpetoichthys calabaricus. The sequence continues at coordinate 150,374,141 of NC_041397.2, forward strand.
TATATGCTGATGACTGCCAAATTTATTTCTCCCTCAAGTCAACTGACTCCACTAAACCTCTTCTCAACTGCTTATCTGACATTAAGGACTGGCTGGCTGTAAATTTCCTTCACCTGAACGATTCAAAAACCGAGGTCATTGTTTTTAGTCCCGACCGCAAACAGACCCTACCCCTTGACCTCGACTTTCTTCCCATTCCAGTAACTTCGTCTGTTTCCAATCTTGGAATCAAAATGGATATGGTCCTGAAAATGGATGCTCAAGTCAACAGCACAGTAAAATCCTGCTTTTTCCATCTCAGGCGAATTGCCAAACTCAAACCAATTCTGCCTTACCACCTCCTGGAATCAGTAATCCATGCATTCATTACGTCCCGGCTCGACTATTCTAATTCCTGCCTATATGGTATTAGTAAAGCCACTCTTTCGAGACTCCAATTGGTTCAAAATGCGGCTGCAAGACTTTTAACTGGAAGCAGCAGAAGCCAACACATTACACCGATTTTAAAAACCCTACACTGGCTGCCGGTTAGCTTCAGAATTGATTTTAAGATACTCCTCTTAACCTATAAGGCACTAAATGGTCTAGCCCCTGCCTACTTGAGTGTCTTGCTCCATCGTCACAATCCCCCTCGTGTTCTTAGATCCGCAGATCAGCTGCTCCTAACCGTTCCCAAGGCACATTTTAAAGTTCGTGGTGAAAGGGCTTTTTCTGTCTGTGCACCCAAGCTCTGGAACTCCTTACCTTTAGTGGTTAGGCAAGCCACTTCAGTCACCACATTCAAATCACACCTAAAAACGCACTTCTTCACATTGGCTTTTAATTCTTAACCTGTCTTATTCCCACTTGCTTTTTGCTATTTCTCTGTTTTATTGGGTCCCCTGACCTGTTTTTTTTTAGTGTCTCTGTTTTAATTCTCTCTTAATGTTTGTTTTTAATATTTTGCTTTTAGTCTTGCTTGTTTTAACTGTACAGCGCTTCGGTCAGTTGTAATGCTGTGTTTTTAAGCGCTTAACAAATAAAAATGGTATGGTATGGTACTTTGTTGGCAGCAGTGTATGGTAACTGGTGAATATTCAAGGAGGAATAGGGAAGAATTTCCAATCCATAGCTTACTAAAAAGAAATTCAAACTCAGTCACATATAAATTTTGTTGCTATGTGTCTGTTGTTATCCCATCTTCCATGCATTTATAATTGCATTTTTTATCTCAAATTATCAGAAACATTGTTGCATAGCTGTAAATTCAAACTGTCATTATAAGAAGCTAGAACCTAGAGAACAGGCATAGAAATCTGTCTTGATAATGACTAAATTCAGAGGTAGAAATAAACATGTAATGCCATTAAGGTTCACTGTCATGTCTAAATGAAGAGACTTTCATAATGTATGGCAAATAAAATGAATAATTAGTATGGCATTGTTATTTGTGAATTTAAATAGCTATGCTGACATGTTTTTCTTTTAAATTTGGCTACATATTTACAGATAGATGTAATGCAGAAAGAACAAAGTGGACATTGCCTTTTCTGCTATGCATTTTAGTGGCACACAAGGCTTATTATGACAGCAGATATAACAAGAATGCAGAAATCCAGCTTCACCTCCAATCAGCATTTTTGAGAAAATGGCTTAAATGAATCTCTTACCATACCAGAATCAGCCTGTACTTTATCTGATAATAAAGGCGTATAACAGAGTTAAGTTGACATCTTTAAAGAGGCCCTTTCAGACCAGAAGTCGCCAAATGAACACCCAAATTCGAGAAAATAGCTGTAATTCAATGAGTGACAACTTTGATGGACAAAATAATGAATCTATGAGCAGACACTTGTTCTGTAACTTTAACCCAATCACCAGAGATTAAACCCTCCTTTAAAATAGACTGCATTTACCTAAGAACTCTCAGCTTGCACTTGCTTGTGCTGAAACATGTTCTCTAAAACCTATGAGCTGATGAGTCACTTCCTTTTTTGAGAGCTGGAAGCTAAAATGTCTTCTCTTTGTGGACCTGAAAACTGTGATCTACTCTTTCAAGCCTAGCACTGTGCCAGTGCTTAACAGCAAACAGAGATAAGCACAACACACCACATACAAAGGAAAGTGTTGCAAAGAGGAAAAGTACACTCCAACACAAAAATAATCCATCACTTGAACCCAGAGCAACAACAGCAACACCTCCACACAACATCATCCTTAAAGACTTGGTATCTTAAAACTGTTTATCTGTGCCAAATCTATTATTTGTTTGTCTGACTCATCTGTCTTGTGTCCTGTCTTCCATATCTATATATACACAGTTATCATAGTTCTATAATTCTTGTGTTTATCAATAAATTGTGCTGTTCTGTTTCTTAAAATGAGTGTGCTTCAGTTATCTTGATATAAGTCTAATGACTGGAGACCACCTAATACAGAGAAAGGTAAGGAAAATTAAGTAGAAAGCTTACCAAATTATTTAATTTATTACTGGTATTGCCTCTAGTGGCACCCAAGGATCCCAACAGGGCTGCTGGTTGGAACTACAACTACCTTGCAGGCATGTGGGTACCCAGATGGAAGCAGTCTTCCACTATCCTTTCATTATTTTGACCTTCTGACTGGCAATGGTACCACCAACCATCCCACCAGGGATGCCACCTGTGACAAGAAGAGACCCGAGACATTGTAAAGGTTTGGGGCAGCCATCTGTATAATGTGTTCCAGGCTGCAAAAAGTAAAAAGATTGGTAGCAAGTAAAGTTTACAAGACAGAGTCCAAAACAAAACTGAGTTCCAGAGGAAGGGAGTGAGGCTTTATAGGAAGTCTGGGGGAAGTGATGTCGTCCTCGGGGCCGGGACCAGAAGTGATGTCGTCCTTGGGGCCGGGACCGGAAGTGGCGTGTCCCGAGTTGAGGCAGTGGCTCCTGGTGGGATTTCCTGGGAAAGGTCTGCAGGGAACTTAGAAAGAGCATCAGTGCACCCCGCCACCCCCATGGCAGATATGTTACCATTATTCTCCAAGCCCTTCAGCTGCCTCCTATTCACACGTGTGTGACACAGCCTTTATATGCCCTCTAAAAGATTAGAAAATAAGGTCTGGAAATTGTAAGAATTTCTGTCAATAAATTGCACTATTCTGTTTCTTAAAACAAGTGTGCTTCAGTTACTTTGATATAAGTTTAATGGCTGGAGACCACCTAATACAGACAAAGGTACGGAAAATTTAATAGAAACCTTACCAAATTATTTAATTGATTACTTGCATTGCCTCTAGTGGCACCCAAGCATCCTAACAGGGCTGTTGGTTGGAACTACAACTACCTTGCAGGCATGTGGGTACCCAGATGGAAGCAGTCTTCCACTATCCTTTCATTATTTTGACCTTCTGACTGGGTATGGTACCACCAACCTCCCACGAGGGATGCCAGCCTTTATATGCCCTCTAAAAGCTGAGAATATAAGGACTGGAAATTGTAAGAATTTTTTTTACAGGGGGGTAAAGTGGGAAGAAAGTACACATATCAAATTCTGTCCTTTATCGGGCTAATAATATTTGAATAATAACAAAAAGAGAGCACGTACAACAAAGCACTTGCTGTCTATTCTGTCTATAAGCTTTAACATCTGAGAACTGTCTTTTAAGAACTGATAAAGCCATTCAGCCTTCGGATGTTTTCTAACAACCAGGCCACCTGCACATAGTTAGAGATAAAACCAGAGCCTCAGAGAAGAAATTTAAACTTGCTCTTATTGTATGATGTTGATGTTGAATGGTGCCTTTTAAGGAGTTAAATACACATTAAAAGTCAAGCCAATGGCTACTTTTCCCTAATACTGGGGTGTGTTGTCCTGTGTTGACTGTTTTGAAGTGTGTGGGGGTGTGTTTCTGGACTAGCATTAGACTGCTTGATAAAACAGCATATTGTTGCAAAGAGCATGTAACCCCTGCAAAATATAACTTCAATAATAGATGAGAGGAAAAATAAAACTGTACAGAAATGTGTTATAAAAATAAGGCAATAGAACAACTCAAAAAGAAAAATTCTAAATTGAAATTATATCCACATGATCTGTTCTTTTATGATAAATAATCTATTTGAAACTTATACATTAGCAGTATTAAAGCTCTGCAGAGTTTCAGTGATCCATATTCAAATCCCAGCCTATGTAGAGTTGCACATTTTTTCTAGACTATTTCTTTGTGGGGTTTTCTGTGTTATTATGGTTTTATACCACATCCCTTGGCTGTGTGTGTGTTAAATAAACTTGGCACTCTAAAAAGAAGTCCAGGGTTGGTTTCTGCCATGTACTTCGTGCTGCCAGAAATGTTGCTGGCTCTCCTCAAACCTGAACTGAATAAGCAGATTTTAAAATCGATAGATCAGTGGTATAAGTAAAATGCCCTGATTACCAGTTTAAATTTTTATGCATAATATATAGGTGCACGGAATGAGCAATTGCAATTGCTGCAGCTAGCAGACAAAAGGCTATTCATTCAGTACAAGAACAAGATTCAGTAGTGGTAAAGAAGGAAAATTAATATGCTATCAACCCATGTCATAGATGATAAATTATTAATTTCTTATTTTTAAGAAATAAAAATGGAAAAAAGAGAAGATTCCAACCCATATAATTGCTCAAAATCCAACTGGAGCTGGAGCTTAAAAATCAAACAGCAAAGATGATGGTAATAGGCAACATCCTGATTAATCACTGAGAAAATCATACAACACACAGCAAGTGTCTACCCTGTGTATTTACATATCTGGCTGATGCGTTAATCCAAGGAAATTTACATCTCTATGTGTATAAAATCCAATGTCTGTCTGCCTGTATGTCTGTCCGCTTTTCATGAGAGAACTACTTAACAGATTTAAATTGTGTTTTTGGTATAATTGATTTTGCGACCTCTCTCATCGTGCTAAGTATCATAGTTTTCTTGCGGTACCGATCTATTTGCGTAAATCTGAGAGAGACACAGTGGACAAAGGGGAGGGGTGCAGGGCCCTCGTCACTCATATGACAGCCTCAAGGTGTATCTTACATCTGCTTAGCTAGCGAACGAGAGAACTACTTAACGGATTTAGATCACGCTTTTTCTAGAAATTGCTTGAACATTCCGGTTGATTTTGTGACCTCGCTCATCGTGCTAAGTATCATAGTTCGCTTGCGGTACCGGTTTATTTGCGCAAATCCGAGAGAGATGCAGTGGACCAAGGGGAGGGAGCGGGGCCAATGGAGAGGGGGCGGGGCCCTCCTCACTCACGTGACAGCCTCGGGATGTATCTTACATCCGCTTAGCTAGCAAACGAGGGAACTACTTAATGGATTTAGATCAGGCTTTTATCTAGAATTTGCTTGAACATTACAGCTGATTTTGTGACTTCTCTCATTGCACTAAGAATCATAGTTCGCTTGCATGAGTGATATATTCATGCTAGTTCAAGACAGAGGCTGTGGGCCGAGGGGAGGGGAAAGCATGATGTCAGGAGTAGGGAGCCAGGCAGGGCTCTCTTCACTGTCCTGTTTCACTTCTATGTGGGCGAAGCCACGGGACACAGCTAGTTTATGATACAATTGGTTACATTTCTTTTGATTTTCCAATTGGAGCACAGGCAGGTCAAATGACATGGTACAAAGAGTCACTAGCAGAATTTGAACCCACAACCACAGTGTTTGAAGTCCAAAGTCTTAACCACTAAGCCACACTGCCTGCCTATATGTTTATACAATATACAGTATATAGTAGCAACCAGGAATGAGGATGAGCAATACAGCAAGAATTGTATCTGGGGTTTGTATTAGTAGCAACAGATATGAAAACAGTTTCAATAAACTTGAATGCTTGGCAGTGATTATAGTATTTCCATCAGGATAAACCTGTTCTTCCTTAACAGGATCCCATTGACTGATTAAATACTATCCTTTAACATCTGTGCTTTCATTCTGTTTATTTCTTTTGTGATTGCCATCTTGCAATTCCCTTGTATTCACTAATAATTCAGTTATGATTTGCTTATGAAATTAAATTCTCATATAGAATCATTTTAATTCTAATGAACACCATTTCACCATTTTTGAGATGTTAATGTTTGCTTTATATATTCATTAATTATTTAGTTGCTGGTTTATCATTGTCTTCAATTGTCTTATAGGGTGTCAAGGGCACTGTGTCACAGTTCCAGAGATCCTGGTTTGATTTCCAGCTCAATCACTGTGCAGAGTTTACACATTCTTCTTCAGTTTAAATGTTTTTTTTCAGCAGTGATTTGCCTCCCTCAGCTGGCTTGCTTTGTTGTTGGCGACATTCAAAGGTGCCAGATCTTGCAGGAAAGTACTGTTGGTTGACTGCAAGACTGTCACATTCGCACTTTGCTTCTGGCTGGCCAGCTTTACTTGCATTCAGTTTATTTTCTTGAACTTTGTCAAGTGTCAGCTTAACCCTCCTTTTGTTCCTGTTGGATACATGCTCTATCTAAAAAGTGAGAACTGATACATGTGGCAAAGTAATATTGTTTGGTTGTTGACTTTTATGGGAAATGTATAGCTCTCTCATCTCTAAAGTCTATGTTTGCTGTTACAAAAATGCTGTTCATTTACCCACAGTTGAAATAACACACTGATAAAAAAAAACAGCTGAGAAAATAAAAGGTCCTTAGTCTTTTTTCAATGTACATTACACTTATTACCAAAAACCAACAACATCAACGTTTTTGTGCCATTCCTCACAAAAGTTTCTGTATTTGTAAACAATATTCAGCCACACATTTACAAGTAATAGAAATGGGCTAACAATAAAGTATCATTGATAATGAAATGACATTCCACCCATTCCAACACACATAAAATGAATTAGCATTACTACTCCAGCTAAGGTGAGTGTGTCATTCACATCTGTAGGCTACACCTGTACATAAACTAAGAACTGACCTTACTAACTTTACAAACTAGAAACACTCAAATTGAATGTGCACATGTATGCAGACTAGATTGGCATCGCTATCCCCACTAAAGCTGGTGAGACATCACAAGGTGACTTTCACTCCACAGCTGTTCTCCCTGAGAAATTGGCAGACAAACCCAGGACACTGGAATAACAAGCAACCCTTCTCAGTAAACTCATGTACATTAAAGGAGAAGCTTCGTTCAGCCAGCTGCTGAGAAAGCTGCTAGTTAGTGGGCTTTTTTCCTCAACAGAAAGTGTCCCTTTCAGCTTTGCTGCATACTCACCACAAGCTGCACACTTTGATCAGCTTCTAAACTAGTAGAACTCTTGTTCACAATGCACATACAGTACATGCAAATTAAATTGCTGTGACTGTTCCTGCTATAGTGTGTGTGATATTCTGTTCTATGATTTAAATATACTGTATACATGAGCATGGCTTGATGGGTAATGTGTGCAGGAGGTGGAAGAGGCTACTGGAACGAATTTGATGAGTTGAATAAAGGAAAATTAACCGCTTGAATCAATGTCGGATTCACATCTATTCTGTTGCTGCACATGACATGGTATCAGAAGTGCGCTGTAATATTATTTTGTTTTTGTGCAGCACAAATAAGAAAAGTCAAAGTTTAGTGAAGGGCTCAAGTTCCAAATTAATAGGACCAAGCACTACTTAGCATCCAGCCGCCTGAGCCTTTTAATTTCTCTAAACCCAAAGAATGGCCCAAATGCTTCCGTTTAGCCAGTAACCTGCAGTGATCCACAGAGGATAACCAGATTAACAAGCTTATTTATTGCATGAGAGACGAAGCAGACAACATTTTGAGAGGACTGAATACACTGCACATTTTTTTTGAAAAATCTTGCTTCCTGGAAAGTTTTGTGACAGGTACCTATGGGGTATGCACAAATATAGTTTGATTTTACTGCATCACGTAGGAACTCTGAGAAGTAGACATTTATATGTTTACTGACAATAATGTATTTAGTCACGTTTATGTTTCACATAAGCTATTAAATTCAACAGAATTAAAAGTGTTTTGGTCCTGATTTTCTTTTGTATTCAATATCTGGTGCATCACGTTGCAGTGTCCAACAGTAGTCAGCAAGCATTGACGGATTCCAGTTGCCCTGGTATCGTTTCTCCATCGTAGCAATGTCCTGGTGAAACCTTTCATCGTGTTTGTCACTGGCAGCACCGAGATTTATGGGGAAGAAGTCCAAGTGTGAGTGGAGGAAACTAATCTTGAGTGACATGTTGCACTTCATTATCTTGTATGCTTTGAGAAGTTTGTCTACCAGCTAAATGTAGTTTGGGGCTCTGTAATTGCCCAGAAAATTGTCCACAATGCCTTTGAAGGCTTTACAGGCAATTGTTTCTGGACCAACTAACAGATCTTCAAACCATTTGTCACTCATAACATGTGTGATCTGGGGGCCAACAAAAATGCCCTCTTTGATCTTGGTGACAGTTATTCTTGGGAACATCTGTCTTAAATAATGAGAACCTTCACCTTCCTTGTTCAGTGCTTTCACGAAATTCTTCATGAGTCCCAGTTTTATGTGAAGAGGAGGCAAAAATATCTTTGCCGGGTCGACAAGCAATTCATGTGCCACATTTTTCTGTCCTGGAACTCACTTTTTACGGAGTGGCCAGTTCTGTCGAGAATAGTGCGACTCTTTGGCACGGCTGCCCCATTCACAGATGAAACAACAGTACTTTGTATAGCCGAGCTGCACTCCTAGTAACAGAGCAACGACTTTAAGATCTCCACAGATATTCCAGTTGTACCTGCTATACTGTACGTGTTTCAGCAACAGTTCATATTCTCATACGTTTCTTTCATGTGTGCTATATAGCCAACAGGTACTGAAGGATAAACATTGCCATTGTGTAGCAGAACAGCTTTTAGGCTTAACATTAATGAATCAATGAAGAGATGTCACTCTTCTGGGTTGTGATCACAATCCTTCAATGTCACAACAGAAACAGAGACTGTCGACATGATGTCAGCCTCGAAACACAGAAATTTTCATACCTGGTAAGAGAAAACACCATTCCTACAGTCTTGAACCCAGCAGCTCGGCTTTGCTTTTAACAGACCCAAATCTCTGACCAAATCATTCAATTCGGAATGTGTTATCAGATGTGGATCGCCTGATGAGCATGGTTCAAAATCCGGGTCAGTGTCACTGTCAGTACCCTGCATTGCAGTTTCTTCATCTGGTTCGTCTAAGGTCCAATCCTCTGGTGGTTTCGGAAATGGAAGACTGTCGTCATGTGGCACGGGTCTCATTGCTGAAAACAGATTAGGATATTCAATTGACTTCTTGTTTTTGGCAGAGAAACCAGACACACTAGTCAAACAGAAGTAACAGTTCATCACATGGTCTTTCTGTTCTCGTCATATCATCAGAACAGCAAACGGCATCGTCTTTCGAGTGCCTCTGAGCCAGGCTCTCAGACTGACAGCACATGTCGCACAGCAAATGTGAGGTGCCCATTCCTTGTCTTGATCACCAATTTTGCTGCTGAAATACAGATGATAATCTTTCTTCACAAGAGCAGTCATCCAAAGTCTTTGAGGCACAAGTGTATATTTGCCACAGATATAGCAGAATGTATTGTGGCTGTTACGACATTGACAAGACATATTGCCCGACACCAAAACGTCTATAGCATCAACTTACTTACTGTTATATTGCTACAGATACTATATTTTACTATACGGATACTATATATACACACTGACTATCTATATTAACCAAATGAGCAGGATCGGTGTATGCAAGCCACCTTTATAGCATCCTGAGACAGCGTCAAGCTCGTTCACACCTGCCCAGGCATGCCCAGGATGTCAACTTCCACAGAACATCTTCCAACCTGGCCTGATTCCATGCCTGGACATGCCCAGGCTGCACAAACTGTTGTTGATAAGTCACTTACGGGAGCGAAAATGTTTGGATACAAATATAAGAAAAAATCATGACAAAACTGAAGATTTGTCTGAAACAGTACGTGATGGGTACTGTTGAGCAGTGACATTAGTGATGCACAGTGGCACACTTATCAAACTATAAGAGACTTAAATAATTATTTAATTGTCAAGCGAAACATGATTTACGAAAGGCACAACACATACTTGCACATGGTGCTGCAGAAAATTAAAAATGCTGTTATCACGCTGAAAGTTGACAAATGCGACCTGTCAAAGAATGGGGTTCACTTTCTTGGACATATTATCACTGAGGTGATCAATCCCAACCCAAGCAAAACTAAAGCCATTTTGAAAATGCAACCACCTTCAAATGAGAGTGAAGTTAGGAACTTTCTTGGCATGGTTAACCAGATAAGGAAATGTATCCCTCAGCTGGCTGAGAAAGATTGACTGTAGTATATTGTAAGTCTGCTGAACTATTGGAGGTTCTGTAGTGATAAAGAGATATGGGTATATGGGAGCTAGTAGGAAGTACTGTAGATTATAATGCTAATATGGTGTAACGTGTACAAAGCAATGACCTTTGTAAAAAGAACCTGTTAAAGTTTATCACTTTAAATCTGTCTCCATCTTTCTCCTTTTTGTGAGTGCAACATTATTGCCTACAGATATAACAAAACTGGCGACGTGGATGCAATGGACTTACAGCCCATTCTATTGCTAAAATGCAACATGTAAAAGTAAGTTTTATTTTTTTTTTGCCAGAGAGTAAAGAGAAAAGCTGCAATTTTATTTTTTCTGGTAAAGCGACTTTGTCATTCACTAAAGTTAAGCAGAAGGGAAAAAAGGCAATGATAACGGGACATTTTGGGCCATTCAGTGATATAGTTGAGCAATGAAGTGCTTATACAGAGCGATTTGAGTTTTTTGTGAAAGTAAACACCATTGATGATGACCTGAAAATGCTGACATTTCTTAGTGATATCAGGACAAAGACATTTAGTGTGTTGAGGAGTTTGGTACAGCAAGAAAAACCCAGTGACAAGTCATGTAATCATATTGTAAAGATTCTGGAATCACATTTTTCACCTAAACCATTATTAATAGCTGAAAGATTTAGGTTTCTCCAACGGAAACAGAAAGAAGACAAGTCTATTGCTCATATATACAGTAGACCCCTGCGAAGTCACGGTTCAGAGTTCGCGGCCTCAGTCATTCGTGGATTTTTCCTTAGAACCTATCTAATAATTGTTAGCGGAAACTGTAAATATCCTCCGCAATTTTTATGGCTTTTATTGTGGCTATATGGCACTGTAGAGAGACCAGGAAGCAACTGTATTGTAAAACACGGCTTGGGATGGTGAGAGTAGCCAATAGAATTTGAAACTGCAACTCCCAACTGTCCCTGCAGTGGCTCTGATTGGTCTTCTGCTGATTGTGCTGGGACTGTTGGGGTCAAAGGATGTCAGCACAGCTTTTAAAAATGGGGCTGGTGACCAAAAGCAAAAATAAAGTTTTTGTAATTTGTGTTACAAGTTCCTGTCTGCCTTCCTTCTGATGGGTTACCTGTACTTATTTGTTTTGTCCTGGATCATTTTGTGCGTCTGCCTGTGTACATGAGGACTGTAAGTGAATTCACGGCCGTCCTGCAAAGAAAGGAGCACTCCTGAACCTCTCCACCTGTCTTCACCATTTCAGGAACTAGCAGTAGAACTATCTTTACATTCCCATTCAACGTGCTGATCTCTGGACTATCTATTTTCATCATTACATTTTATCTGTTGCCGTTTTTCATGAATGTTTTTCATGATTTACTCCATGTGTTTTGTTTGTGCTTTGTTGTATTTAATGTGTAATCGCTGTAAGGGGAACAGGGGTGGTATCGTTGTTTTCATTTATTTCATTTGTTTTCATTACATTCTTTATTTGCTGTTTGATTACCGGTTTGCTTTGTTTTTCTCTATTTGTGAGTGCGTGCGGGTACGGCCAAGGCTGGTTGCGTCCCTGGAATCTCCACCATATAAATAAATAAATCGCCGTCTTCTCAACGGCATGAATCTTAGCAGCACCAGACCGCTACAGCATTATTCATTTCTCCTTGCTGCTGATTTACTGTGATGCATCCCCAGCTTTAGTGTTCTTCAAAAAAACCCTCTTAAAAATGCTGATAGACTACCTTCACATTGCTCCCTTACTTGCTGGGCTTACTTGCGGCTGGTGTGTTGTGTGATATGCTTCTTGCGCAACGCTACGCATACTTAAAAGCCTGAATAGCACGTGTCCTTTTTGGCTGATTGCTTTGTTTGTTTCTTTCTCACCGAACCCCCCATTCCCCCCCCCCCCCCCCCCATTGCTCCTGTTGCAGGTCCCGCTCCCGTTGTGCTCCCCTATGATGTTTGCCTATTTTTTTAATCGATAACTAACTGCATACTGAGCTCATTTTACTTCTGAAAGAGACATGTTTGTTTAAAGTGTTTGAATAAAATTCCTGTCTCTACAATCTCCTGTGTTTCTCTGCAATTCTGTGACTCAAGCGTGACACCCTGCAGCACTGCAGCCTGACTGTCTCTGGGATTGAGCTGCTGCACTATAGCCTGCCAGCATCAGTGCTTACCTCTGTGTGCTTGCGTGCAGCCAGTTCAAGTACAGTTGGCTCAGTGATTTCATCCATGGCGTCAGTTACACCTTGTACATATTGTTCCATTAGTTTTTAAAATAGTTTTTACAGTTCATTAGCAGTGTGTAAAATGATAAGTGTTGCAGTAACTGAGATGCTCTTTGCATGAAAAAAGTGATCCATTAAATTTTAACTTTTCTTTGTGAATTGTGAAGTTTACTTAAAGTGCTGCAAAAAAGTTTTGGTGTCCAGGGATGCATTAACCTCCAAGTATGTGGCAGTTTAAGAGTTAAAGCCCCAAGATGCCGCCGAAAGGCCCTGCACCTTTTAAGGCTTCTGGCTATGAAAACGCGCTTGCATGAATTACAGTACATATAGCGGTAACATCAGTATTTTACATTCTAGCACTGCGGGAGACATAGCAGTACAGTACTGTGCAGTATACGAGTTTACCTTTACATTTTTTTAGGTAATGTATTAAGCTGAATTTGAAATTAAATTAAAGTGTTTTGGGGGCATATTTAGGGTTTAAACTATAAAAATAGGCATTTTTTTAACCACATCCAAATTTTGGGGGTGTACTGTATATTGTGATGTGTGAGTCCCTGTCTTGCACCCCAAAACACAAGGCTGAGTCTCCGTACATTAGCAAAACCAGCTTTATTCAGCTTGAAACAGGAATAGCGGGATCTACCACTCTCCTATACACAGTCACAGCAAACAGCCAGGGTTGTGGCCAGGTAATACTGTTCCCTGCATTTATAATGTTCCTTGCATCACCCATCGATGACAGGCACTTATAGCACAAACGCAGTCGGCTCAGATTTGTTTTTGCTGCGAGCCACTACAGCACTGGGAACCAGCGGTTGCTCCAGGAACTGATAGGCTGTCTTCCACAGACGCAGCAATCGCGCTTCAGGATGCTCTTCAGAGTGTTGTCCCATTGGGGGGAATCCCAAAAGAGTTTAGAATCCTTACTATATATATATATATATATATATATATATATATATATATATATATATATTGTGAGGTTTCTGAACTCTTTTAGGACCCCAACAATGGGACAGCACACCAAAGCATGCCTGCCACATCTGTGGAGAACTGCTTGTCTGTTGCTAAGGCAACCACAGGTTCGCAGAGCAGCAGCAGAACACCGCAGAAACAACTACAAGCCGATCGAGATCGCGCTATATGTGCCTGCCACTGATGAGTGATGCAAGGGACATTATAAAGTACTGAAACTCAGCCTTGTTTTTGGGGTGCAAGACAGTGACTCATGCATCACAATATATATATAGTAAAAGGAGATTATCCAGCTTTGATGGGAAGCTCATGGCTTGAAAAGTATAGTTGGATTGGACCAAGGCGAATGCTGTGTCTGTCTGAGAATCTAAGCTGGATGTAGTCCTGAGAAAACACCAAGCTGTCTTCCATGAGGAACTGGGGAGTATGAAAGAGATTCAAGTGACCCTCAGAGTGCAATGAGATTGTCAGCCAATGTTTTTGAAGGAAAGGAGTGTTCTCAATGCTTTAAGACCTAAGGCGGGAGCAGACATTGACCAGCTTGTCAAACTATGCGTCCTAGAACCTGTTTCTCATTCTGATTGGGCCACACCTGTGGTTCTAGTGGCCAAGCATGATGGATCTGTATGATTATTATTTGAGGACTTTAAGGTAACCATTAACCCTGTACTCTGTACATAGCTGAGCAATACCCCCTTCCTGTGACTGAAGATTTTTTTTGCTGGGTTAGCTGGGGTAAAAAAAATTTGTAAAATAGACCTCAGTCAAGCATACTTGCAACTACATGTGGATGAGGACTCACAAAAGTACCTCGCTATAATAACACATAAAAGGCTCTGCTGTTACCATCGCTTACCTATTGAACTTACTTCAGCACCGGCTTTATTCCAGTGTGGTATGGATCAAATCCTTTGTAGACTACCAGGTGTCCAATGTTACCTGGATGACATCCTGTTCACTGGACAAGATGTCAAGGAGCACATGGCCAATCTGGATAAAAGCTTAGGTAGGCTAGAAGATTATGGGTTGTGCGTGCAAAAGGACAAATGTGACTTCTTCAAAGCTTCTGTGGAATACCTAGGGCATGTTATTGGTGCCGATGGTTTACACACATCTCCTTCAAAAGTTGAAAGCAATAGTGGAAGTCTCTGCTCTAAGCAACGTCAGCCAACTGAGATCAGTCTTGGGTCTTCTGAACTATTATGGGCATTTAATACCACAACCAGCAATGTTGCTGAAACCACTGCTGTGTGAGAGTAAACCCTGGACATGGTCACAAAAATGTGAAACGACATTCAGCAAAGCCAAGGCTACACTGGTTGGTAAGAGAGTTTAACACATTTTGACCCATCCTCACCAATTCAGCTAGCATGTGATGCCCTCTCTTATGGTGTTGGTGCTGTTGTGTCACACATTATGTCAACAATTGAGGATCAACCAATTACATGTACCTCAAGAGCATTGAGTAAAAGTGAAGCAAAATATCCTCAGATTGAAAAAGAAGCCTTAAGCATAATTTTTGGTATAAAAATACCACACTTTCCTGTTTTGTCAAAACTTTACTTTGCTAACAGACATATTGCTGTGTCTATTTTTGGCCCACATACTGGTGTGCCATCTATGGCAGCAAGCAGACCTCAGCACTGGTCATTGGTCCTAGGGGCTCAAAATTATGAGAAAAGACATAGGCATTCTGAGCACATGGAAATGCAAATGGTCTGTCACGACTCCCTGTTCCTGAACAACCTGGAAAACAAGGGAAAAAGATTTTCTACTTTCAGATAGTGGAAAATACACCTGTAACCACCCGCCATATTAATCAGGAAACCAAGGGAGATCCAACACTTTCAAAACTATCCGATTTCATTGTCAGAGAGCAGTACCTTAGCATCTTTCATGCCCTGCCTGATGTTCAGCCTTACCCTCCACAGGGGAAGAAGCTCTCCATGACAGCAGGATGCCTCATGTCTGGCATGCAAGAAATTATACCATCAAGGATGAGGGAACTTGTTTTGGAGGAGTTACTCTGTGGCATAGTCTTAATGAATATCTAGTGTGCCATTACTTTTGTTAGCCTGGACTTAATTACTTATTTGGGATATTAGGAAAAGGCAACTCCGTGTTCATCATGCCAAGGCCTCAGAAATATGCCAAATCCAGCACCATTGCATCCATGATAATGGCCTGCCCGTCCTTGGCAATGTGTTAATTTAGACTTTGCAAAGCCTATAGAGGGTGTTATGTTTCTGGTGGCAGTGGATGCACATTCTAAGTGGCCTGAGGTCACTATCATGCCCACCATCACATCTGAAAAACAATCCAAACCTTAAGAGAGATGTTTCCACATTTTGGACTGCCAGAGCAGATTGTTATTGATAATGAGCCTTCTTTTGTATCCCAAAAAACTGAGGTATTCCTAAAAGTAATGGTATTAAACATCTTTTATTTAGCCATTATCATCCTTCTACAAATGACCTGGCTGAAAGAGTGGTGCAAACCCTTAAACATGCTCTTAAAGCAATCAAAAGTGAAGCACCTTTCAAGCAACGTCTTTATACATGTCTTCTTAAACATTGTAACACACTCCATGCAAAAACAGAAATGTCACCAGCTGATCTGCTTCTAAAAAGGCGGCTTAGAACATGTCTCGATTTATTGAGACCAAGTGCAAGTTTATGATAAGCAGCAGGATCAAGTAAACCAACTTGCCATGCGGGCTAAAGATCGTGAGTTTTCCAGTGGAGATACTGTTCTTGCTCATAACTACTCCTTCACTGAGAAATGGGTACTGTCTCTTAAAAGGTATGCACATGAGACAGCCAGACATGGAGACAACGTGTTGAACAGTTACTACCCAGTATACCTACTGAAATAGCCAGTATCACAGAAACATCTAGGGAACCAAATCCTAGTGAGATGATCCAAAGCCAGCCAGGGATACCACCTGTCTCTCTGGCTTTAATTCTTGCTGATGCTGTTTTGCTAGAGTTACCTGAGGTTGCCTTAGGGATGAGCATACACCAGTTACGACATACAACATTGTACAACATTTTTGTGAGTGATATTTATGGCCTGTAGATATAATATAAACCTCTCAGAGACCTGTTGTTGAAGCAAAACCACTGGGTCTGGGGACCAGACCACGTTATAGCCTTTAAGAATCTATAGGATGACTTGGCCTTAGCATCTGTGTTAGGTGCATATGCCCCCAGCTGAGATACCAAAATGTCAGCTGATGCTTCTTCCTTTGGACTGGGAAGTATCCTTTTGCAGATAAGAGAGGAGGCATAGAGACCTGTGGCATATGCATCTCATGCTTTAACCACAACTGTGCAGCGTTGTGCACAGGTAGAAAAAGAAGCACAAAGCTTGACACAGGCTTTTGAGAGGTTCTGAGACTTTTTGCTGGGAAAACATTTTCTCATGGAGACTGACCATGAACCACTCCTCAATCTACTGAGTGCTCAAGCATTGGATACCCTACCACCCTGAATTCAGTGCTTCAGAACGAGGCAGATGAGGTATTCCTATTCAATAGTATACGTTTCAGGGAAGAATCTGTGTACTGCCGATATGTTGTCACATCCTGAGGTCACAGGCCTGTTAAAATGCACACACATATATGTGGATAAACTAATTAGCACTACCTGCTAGCAAGTTATACCTGGATAATTTAAAAGTACATCTGAAAGGAGAAAGTATTTGTGAGAAAGTCATGGGAATGTGCACAGAGGGCCAGCCTGACAGAAGTAGATGTGAAGATGAGCGTGCAAAAGACAAAAAGTCCAGGATTGCTTTCTCTTGAAAGGTACAAGACTTGTGATACCATCTACACTGAGAAATGATGTTCTATCATCTTCTAATATTGGAAGCAAGCACGTCACTCAGTGTGGTGGCCTGGTCTTATTCAGCAATTAAATGAGATTATGCAGCGCTGTAGAGTCTGCATAAAAGAATGAGCAAATCACACTGAACTACTGATATCTATAGAATTTCCCGAAAGACCATGGCAAAAACTTTGAGTAGACTTACTTACAATGAAAGGTCAGAATTATTTGCTTGTTGTAGATTATTATTCCAGGTTCAAAAGGAAAAAGTTTGGGAACCCCTCTCAGTCTGCATAATAATTTACTCTACTTTCAACAAAAAAGATAACAGTGGTATGTCTTTCATTTCCTAGGAACGTATACGTCTTCTTCTTCTTTCGGCTGCTCCCGTTAGGGGTTGCCACAGCAAATCATCTTCTTCCATATCTTCCTGTCCTCTGCATCTTGCTCTGTTACACCCGTCACCTGCATGTCCTCTCTTACCACATCCATAAACCTTCGCTTAGGCTTTCCTCTTTTCCTCTTCCCTGGCAGCTCTATCCTGTAACAATAGCACCTTCTTGCGCCTGTCCCGGCACAGACTCACACGGAGGCACGTATAAAAATCAAAATAACGATTTATTATTCTTCACCTGTGGGGCACGTCTTCCCCATGAACTCCACAGGCAATACACAGTCCCAAATAAGCACTGACCACAACCAAAACACGCCCTTCTGGCACCACCACTCTTCCCTTGAAGCTTCGTCCTCTCCTCCCAACTCTGGCCACTGAGTGGTGGTGGCTGGCCCCTTTTATAGCCCACCCGGAAGTGTTCCAGGTGCTTGTGCATCCCCTGTGGCTGGGTTCCCTAGGAACATCTGAGTACTGGGGTGTTTTCCGAACAAAGATTTTTAGTGAAGCGGTATTTAGTTGTATTAAATTAGACAGAGGGTGTCCAATCATGAGAAAAGGTATTTAAGGTGGTCAATTGCAAGTTGTGCTTCCCTTTGACTCTCCTCTGAAGAGTGACAGCATGGGATCCTCAAAGCAACTCTCAAAAGATCTGAAAACAAAGATGGTTCAGTATCATGGTTTAGGGGAAGGCTACAAAAAGCTATCTCAGGGGTTTAAACTGTCAGTTTCAACTGTAAGGAATGTAATCAGGAAATGGAAGGCCACAGGCACAGTTGCTGTTAAACCCAGGCCTGGCAGGCCAAGAAAAATACAGGAGCGGCATATGCGCAGGATTGTGAGAATGGTTACAGACAATCCACAGATCACCTCCAAAGACCTGCAAGAACATCTTGCTGCAGATGGTATATCTGTACATTGTTCTACAATTCAGCGCAATTTGCACAAAGAACATCTGTATGGCAGGGTGATGAGAAAGAAGCCCTTTCTGCACTCACACCACAAACAGAGTCGCTTGTTATATGCAAATGCTCATTTAGACAAGCCAGATTAATTTTGCAACAAAGTGCTTTGGACTGATAAGACAAAAATTGAGTTATGTGGTCATAACAAAAAGGGCTTTGCATGGCAGAAGAAGAACACCTCATTCCAAGAAAAACACCTGCTACCTACTGTCAAATTTGGTGGAGGTTCCATCGTGCTGTGGGGCTGTGTGGCTAGTTCAGGGACTGGGGCCCTTGTTAAAGTCGAGGGTTGTATGAATTCAACCCAATATCAACAATTTCTTCAGGATAATGTTCACGCTTCAGTCACAAAGTTGAAGTTACGCAGGGGTTGGATATTCCAACAAGACAATGACCCAAAACACAGTTTGAAATCTACAAAGGTATTAATGCAGAGGGAGAAGTACAATGTTCTGGAATGGCCGTCACAGTCCCCTGACTTGAATATCATCGAAAATCTATGGGATGATTTGAAGCAGGCCGTCCATACTCGGCAGCCATCAAATTTAACTGAACTGGAGAGACTTTGTATGGAAGAATGGTCAAAAATACCTCCATCCAGAATCCAGACACTCATCAAAGGCGTGTCTAGAGGCTGTTATATTTGCAAAAGAAGGCTCAACAAAGTATTGATGTAATATTTCTGTTGGGGTGCCTAAATTTATGCACCTGTCTAATTTTGTTATGATGCATATTGTATATTTTCTGTTCATCCAGTAAACTTAATGTCACTGCTGAAATACTACTGTTTCCATAAGGCATGTCATATATTAAAAGGAAGTTGCTACTTTGATTGCTCAGCCAATGATAAACAGAAATCCAAAGAATTAAGAGGGGTTCCCAAACTTTTTCATATGACTGTATGTTGAAGTTGTTCACCTGTTTCCCACTAAATCTTCAGATGTGATTATTCACTTCAAATCAATTTTTGCACAACATGGTATCCAAGAGACATTAGTTACTGACAATGGGCCACAATTTTCTGGACAGGATTTTGCCAACTTTTTGGCTGCCTATGGGTTTCATGATGTTAAATTCAGCCGTACATTTTCTGAAAGCAATGGGGAAACAAAGCATTCAGATCAGACTGTCAAAAAATCTGTTAATGAAGGCTTCTAATCCATATTTAGTATTACTGGCGTACTAGTCCACTCCCCTGCATAGTGGGTGTAGCACTGCCCAACTTCTTATGGTATGACACCTGTGGACAACAGTGCCAATTCACCCACAGCTGCTGCACCCCAATATGGATGATGGGGTCCTTATTCAGTCCAAGGAAAAGAAGAAAAGGATGATGGATGAGCTGAGCTACAACAGATACCACAGAGTCTGAAACATGAGCTGCCTTCAGCCTGGAAGTGAGTTCTGAGTGATTGATTTCATAACATTTGGGACTTTTGTTAAAGACCATTCCACCTCACGTTCTTATTTTGTGTGTGTACTTCATGGGACTGTGCAGCATAATTGTCGATACTTGATCCTGATTCAAGCACCTGAAAAGGA
This sequence comes from Erpetoichthys calabaricus, assembly GCF_900747795.2. NCBI lineage: Eukaryota > Metazoa > Chordata > Cladistia > Polypteriformes > Polypteridae > Erpetoichthys > Erpetoichthys calabaricus. The sequence goes on from NC_041397.2 coordinate 150,394,375, forward strand.
AAACTGTTGAGCACAGGCACAGCATCAGGAGTCTCAGGTTACACCCTCACCTGCATCCCCTGTACCTACAACATCTCCTGTACCTCAAAATCAAACTGGATTTAGAACTAGGTCAGGGAGAGCTGTAATTAAACCAAATAAATTAGACCTATAGACTGAAACTAAACTAAACCAGTATTAAATTAATGTGGCAATATGTAAAGAAATGTGTTTCCAAATATAAAGAGCAATAGAAAATGTTATTTTATAGTTGTTATGCTTAGGAAGGCATTCAGCCAAAGGAGAAGGAAAAAAGCAATGCATTTTTTGTTGTTGTTGTGCTTTTGGATACTATGCAAGCTTAAACTTATATTGCTAAGGAGAGAATTACTTGAAAAGGGAGATGTGGGATAATCTATGCTATGATTTAAATATGTATATGAGTACGGCTTGATGGGTAATGTATGCAGGAGGTGGAGGAGACTACCGGAAAGAGTTTGGTGAGTTGAATAAAGGAAGATTAACTGCTTCAATCACAGTGTTGCATTCACATCTATTCTGTTGCTGAAAACGACACAGCACATGAGACTCATGCTTTAGAGAGAACTCTTATTGACCAACTTGCAAAGTAATAAAACTCATGTGCTAAGTGCACATTCAACAGGATATAATTTTTTGGGTTTTATGCAAGAAATTGTGGGGTTTTTATGGACTTCGTAATTTCCGTTTTGATTTGTGTTTAATATTATTTTTAATAGTCGTCACTATTTTGCTTGTTTTTGTTCAGCTGCAACCATATTGTTTAGAGTCATTATGCTTATTGCTTGTCACATATGTCATCACTTCTCACCTATATAAGATGGTGGTGTGTTACTCTCGGTGTTCAAGTTCTCATGTGTGTTTATTTAGTGAAAAAAATTACTTGGGAGCCAGGATTTTATGTGACTTTATGTGTACAATGTCTTTGACTTTGATCAGGCTATTGTGCTTTAGTATTCTCGATTCTCATTACATTTTTATGATTTCTACCTATTCACTATTTTGTCTTCCCTGTTTATGGTTAGTTTATTTCTCTGTGTATGTGGTTAAAATCTATTGCTATTGTCACCTGTTACAGCAGACTCAGTCTAAATTAGTATCTCTGTTCTCACTAAAATGAGTGAGACACATGCCTTAGACACTTACATTTGCCAGTTCAGAAGCTAGTAAGATTCAGATGTTCAGTGCATATACAAGCAGACTAGACTGGCATTGCTGTTCCATATTGAGCACACAGGGAGCTTACATTAGCAAATATCTAGTAAGGCCCATGTGTGCAGTGCATATACAGTACATTGTGACGTGTGAATCACCGACTTATGAAAGAGAGAAGGAGGCGAGTCCAGGTTTCTGAGAAAATCAGCTTTATTTTAGTGAAGATAGGAACAGTCTAAGCATTTATCCAAACAGGAGCTGTCACTTCAGCACACAAAAATACATCAAGCAAGCAGTGACGCTGCCAGTCACCCTGCATTAGCTCACTTCTTCAGATTAAAAGAACAGATATCTCCCTTGTCAGGTAGTTTCAGCGGCTGCTCATCAGCAGCTGGAGAAAGCTCTTGCTGAAGCAGAGAAGACAGAAGAAGTTTTAAATGTTCCCTGCGTCAACCATTGGGTGACAAACATCTTATGAAGTGAGCATGTGAACTTACAGTTGAATCAGCAGCAGGCAACTGCACCTGTCTGTTTTAACAGAATTTCAGCTCACAGCACAGTTAGAGTTTTGTCGAGCGCTATTTGGGGAGGGTGCTAGGGTCACAACATGGAGACTAAATTAGCATGACAAATAAAGAGAGAGACACAGCCTTTAGAGAGAGCTTACATTGGCCAGCTTGTAAACTGGCAAGACAGACCAGTGCAATGTACATACATGAAGACCAAAAACAATCACAATTTCAAATAAAGCAAGGGAAAATCATGCTTTGGAGAAAAATTACATAACTCCACTTGCAAACCTGTAAAAAAGCACACACAAAATCTGCACTGTACAGCATACATATTCACCATTATTATCATAACAAATATCCATCCATCCATTATCCAACCCACTGAATCCGAACACAGGGTCACGGGGGTCTGCTGGAGCCAATCCCAGCCAACACAGGGCACAAGGCAGGAACCAATCCCGGGCAGGGTGCCAACCCACCATAACAAATATATATAACATTTATCATCAAGTGCATCCATGTTGGATCAATTCAGTGTTCAAAATGGAACAACTTGTCATCAGTCCTCAGAACCAATGAGTTAACATTATTGTACTGCATACTTGTCATTAGAGTAATGAAGCACTTCCTGTGCACCCATCTGGCAAGCCAGTTTCTAAAACAAAAAGCTTACCTCAAAACAAATGTGAGTCAGTCTCTATGACATTTCATCATGGTCTCAGCATCATCCCTCCCTATAGAACAAGACTATATAAATATCATGTGAATATAAGTCATTGGAAATGAGATGACTCATTTTTCTGCAGACACAGCTGTAACTAAGTAATGTCACCAGGTGCATTTTTGGGTAATTCACCAGGTTTTAATGATTCTAAAGTTTCTATTTTATCTATACTAATAAAAGGCAAAGCCCTCACTGACTCACTGACTGACTGACTGACTGACTCACTCATCACTAATTCTCCAACTTCCCGTGTAGGTAGAAGGCTGAAATTTGGCAGGCTCATTCCTTACAGCTTACTTACAAAAGTTAGGCAGGTTTCATTTCGAAATTCTACGCGTAATGGTCATAACTGGAACCTGTTTTTTGTCCATATACTCTAATGGAGGAGGCGGAGTCACGTATCGCGTCATCACGTATTACGCCTCCTACGTAATCACGTGAAGTGAAAACAAGGAAGAGATTTACAGCACGAGTCAAATGCGGGAACGAAGGTAAATGACATTAATTGTTGAGTGTCTTTTAATACTGTGTAAGCATACATATTAACACATGTGCAATTAAACGTGTGCATTTACGGGGTGATTTCTCAGGCTTAAAAGCTCGCCTTTTATTAAAAAGGTAAATGCAAACTGTTTTCATTCTGAAGGGCACAAACCACGTTAGATTTCAGCCGTTAAACGCGCAAAAATGTCGGTACACCAGATAAATAAGCGCAACATATTATCAGTTGTATTGTATGCTTACAATACATATAGAAATGTGTTAATCGTTAACTAATAGTATGGGATGGTGTTTTTCAACTCGCGCCTTGATTTAAACGATTCCATGTCTTGGTGGGTTTGTGTAGCTTATTGTCAATATCTTTACACCTGTTTTTAAGACTTATTGACTGAAACGGGCTTTCACGAAAAAACTTAGGG